>NW_020190877.1:0-11460 GCF_002263795.3 Bos taurus | reverse complement strand
CAGGAAACCCTGGCTTCCCTCCACTTGTGCAGGTGACCTCAGGGGGCTGCTCATGGTGGCTGTGAGAAGTCAGGGAAACTGGAGGTGGGAGGGGCCTCTCGGGACTCCACTGGGTTTGGTGCATTGGAAGAGGGCCTGATTTCCAGTTGAGGCAGGAACCTCAGGGTTCCTCTGATTTCAGACTCCGATCGCTGGGTCCCTGCAGACTGTGGACAGGAGTAAGGCGTCGTCTTGGATTGAGGCATGGAACTCCGCTTGCCTCTTGAGGTGTCCCCGGGGAGAGAGGCCCCTTGTCGAGCTGTATATAGAACCTGGGGTTTTCCGGACGATGCACGGGCGAGTCACTGCCCCTTCGTGTTGACTTTATCCACAGGGTGGAGTTCGGAGAGGTGTCCGGGCATCGGGTTCTTATCAAGAGGGAACCGGGAAATCGGGGTCCTTCGCAATGTGGAAAGCAACCACGAGGCCACGTTTGGAATGTCGTCGTGAGACCGCCTCATCCTGAGGTGCGCCCGGAAGGTCGGGAACCCCTTCCAGACAAAGCAGGGGAGTCGACCCTCGTGTCGAGATCAGGAGGGTAGAAGGGGCTCAGAGGAAGTGGTGCCCGAAAACCTCGGTGTTCCTCTCGAGGGCGACTGGGATGCCGGGGAACTTTGTGGGGCGCATCGAAGGGTGCCACGTACCGTTTCGACCTCCAATTCCTAACGTGGGACTTCTCTGAGACGCTGTATCGGGAAAGGGCTTTCATCTTGCGATGACGGGGGGGAACCACGTGGCTTTTTCTCGAGTTGCGGCGGATCTCGAGTTACGACGGGGAATTCAGGATGCCTCTTGTGTTGGCCCAGGGAAGTCCAATCTTCCATTCGAGTTGCGAAGGAAAGCTGGGATGCTCTCGAGTGACTGCAGGGCATAGACCTCATCTAGGCTTGTGTCCAGAAGCCAATTTCCTCTCCAGGGGCCACGGGATCTCGGGGTTGCCTTCCCAGACGCACCCGGGAGAGACAGGCATTCTTCTCGAGTGGAAGAAGAACCCCGCTCTGCTCTCGAGTCGCGACAGGTATCTCTTGGAGCTCACTGGGTGGACTAAAGGGAGTCAAGCCTCCTGAGGCGTTTGGAGAGAGGTCGCGGATTGGCCTCTAGGCCATGCAGGAGACGAAGGCCCTCATCTCGCGATGACGGGGGAGTCTCGGGTTTTTCTCGAAGCGGCGGCCCCAGTGTGTGGGTCTCTCACAAGGTACGACGGCGATTTCAGTGAGCCTCTCGTGGGCGCCAGGGAAGTCGGGTCTCCATGCTAGTGGCGAGGGGAGGGCGCTTCATTGCTTCTTGAGTCTATGGGTAGGGGAATCTGGCCATCGAGACGTTGATGAAGAAGGTTCTCTCGAGGATCTTTCTCGGCCGTTGAGGCAGGAAACCCTGGCTTCCCTCGACTTGTGCAGGTGACCTCAGGGAGCTTCTCATGGTGCCTCTGAGAAGTCAGGGAAACTGTGGAGGTGGGAGGGGCCTCTCGGGACTCCACTGGGGTTGGTAGCAATGGAAGAGGGCCTCATCTCCAGTTGAGGCAGGAACTCAGGGTTTCCTCTGATTTCAGACTCCGAACGCAGGGTTCTGCAGGACTTGGATAGGAGGTTCAGGCCTGGTCCTGGGCTTGAGGCATTGAAACTCGCTTGCCTCTTCGAGGTGTTTCACGGGTGACAGGCCAATTGTCGAGCTGTATTTGGAACTTGGCGGTTTTTCTGGACGATGCACTGGCGAGTCACTGCCCCTTCGTGTTGACTTCATTCACAGGGTGGAGTTCGGAGAGGTGTCCTGGCATCGGGTTCTTATCAAGAGGGGACCGGGAAATCGGGGTCCTTCTCAATGTCGAAGCACCCACGAGGCCACATCTGGAATGTCGTCGTGAGAACGGCCTCATCCTGAGGTGCGACCGGAAGGTCGGGAACCCCTTCAGGACAAATCAGGGGAGTCGACCCTCATGTCCAGATCAGGAGGGTAGAAGGGGCTCAGAGGAAGTGGTGCCGGAAAACCTTGGTGTTCCTCTCGAGGGAGACGGGGATGTCGGGGAACTTTGTGGGTCGCATCAAGGGTGCCAAGTACCGTTTCGACCTCCAATTCCTAACGTGGGACTTCTCCTGAGACGCTGTAGCGGGAAAGGGCTTCATCTTGCGATGATGGGGGAACCACGTGGTTTTTGTCGATTTCCGGCGGGATTCTCGAGTTACGACGGGGAATTCAGGATGCCTCTTGTGTTGGCCCAGGGAAGTCCAATGTTCCATTCGAGTTGCGAAGGAAAGCTGGGGATTGCTCTCGACTGACTGCAGGGCAATTAGACCTCATCTAGGCTTGTGTCCAGAGGCCAATGTTCCACTCCAGGGGCGACACAGATCTCGGGGTTGCATTTCAGACTCACCCAGGGAGTCAGGCCTCGTCGCGAGTGGAAGCAAAGACCTCCGCTCTGCTCTCGAGTCGCGACAGGTATCTCTTGGAGCTCACTGAGTGGCCTAAAGGGAACCACTCCTCCTGTGGAGTTTGGAGAGAGGAATCGGGATAGGGCTCTAGGCCATGGGGGAAACGAAGACCCTCATCTCGCGATAACGGGGGAGTCTCCGGGTTTTTCTCGAGCGGCGGCCCCAGTGTGTGAATTCTCACGAGGTACGACAGCGAGTTCATTGAGCTTCTCTTGGGGCGCCAGGGAAGTCTGGTCCCTATGAGTGTGGCGAGGGGGAGCGCGTCATTCCTCTTGAGTCATGGTAGGGGAATCTGGCCTCGAGACGTGTTGGAGAAGGTCCCGCGAGGTCTTTCTCGGGTTGAGGCAGGAAACCCTGGGTTCTTTCGACTTGTGCAGTTGACCTCAGGGGGCTTCTCATGGTGGCTCTGAGAAGTCAGTGAAACTGGAGGTGGGAGGCGCCTCTCGGGACACCACTGGGTTTGGTGCGTTGGAAGAGGGCCTCATCTCCAGTTGAGGCAGGAACCTCAGGGTTCCTCTGATTTCAGACTCCGATCGCAGGTCCCTGCAGACTGGGGACAGGAGAGTCAGGCCTCGTCTTGGGTTGAGGCTTGGAACTCCGCTTGCCTCTCGAGGTGTCCCCGGGGAGAGAGGCCACTTGTCGAGCTGTATTTGGAACCTGGGGCTTTTTCCGGACGATGCACGGCCGAGTCACTGCCCCCTCGTGTTGACTTCATTCACAGGGTGGAGTTCGGAGAGGTGTCCGGGCATAGGGTTCTTATAAAGAGGGGACCGGGAAATCGGGGTGCTTCGCAATGTGGAAGCACCCACGAGGCCATGTCTGGAATGTCGTCGTGACACCGGCCTCATCCTGAGGTGCGACCGGAAGGTCGGGAACGCCTTCCAGACAAGCAGGGGAGTCGACCCTCCTGTCGAGATCAGGAGGGTAGAAGGGGCTCAGAGGAAGTGGTGCCCGAAAACTTCGGTGTTCCTCTCGAGGGCGACCGGGATGCCCGGGAACTTTGTGGGGCGCATCAAGGGTGCCAAGTACCGTTTCGACCTCCAATTCCTAACTTGAGACTTCTCCTGAGACGCTGTAGCGGGAAAGGGCTTCATCTTGAGATTACGGGGGAACCACGTGGTTTTTCTCAAGTTGCGGCCGGATTCTCGAGTTACGACGGGGAATTCAGGATGCCTCTTTTGTTGGTCCCGGGAAGACCAATCTTCCATTCGAGTTGCGAGGGAAAGCTGGGGATTGCTCTCGAGTGGCTGCAGGGCCAATAGACCTCATCTAGGCTTGTGTCCAGAAGCCAATGTTCCTCTCCAGAGGCGACCGGGATCTCGGGGTTACATTCCAGACGCACCCGGGGAGACAGGCATTCATCTCGAGTGGAAGCAAAGAACCCCGCTCTGCTCTCGAGTCGCGACGGGTATCTCTTGGAGCTCACTGGGTGGACTAAAGGGAGTCAAGCCTCCTGAGGCGCTTGGAGAGAGGTCGCGAGATTGGCCTCTAGGCCATGCAGGAGACGAAGGCCCTCATCTCGCGATGACGGGGGAGTCTCGGGGTTGTTCTCGAGCGGCGGCCCCACGGTGCGTTTTCTCACGAGGTACGACGGCGAGGTCAGTGAGCCTCTTGTGGGGCGCCAGGCAAGACGGGTCTCCATGCGAGTGGCGAGGGGGAGCGCGTCATTGCTCTCGAGTCATGGTAGGGGAATCTGGCCTCGAGACGTGTTGAAGAAGGTCTCTCGAGGTCTTTCTCCGGTTGAGGCTGGAAACCCTGGCTTCCCTCGACTTGTGCAGGTGACCTCAGAGGGCTTCTCATGGTGGCTCTGAGAAGTCAGGGAAAGTGGGTTGGGAGGCGACTCTCGGGACACCACTGGGTTTGGTGCATTGGAAGAGGGCCTGATTTCAAGTTGAGGCAGGAACTTCAGGGTTACTCTGATTTCAGACTCCGATCCCAGGGTCCCTGCAGACTGGGGACAGGAGAGTAAGGCCTCGTCTTGGTTTGAGGCATGGAACTCCGCTTGCCTCTCGAGGTATCCCCGGGGAGAGAGGCCACTTGTCGAGCTGTATTTGGAAGCTGGGGATTTTTCCGGACGATGCACGGGCGAGTCACTGCCCCTTGGTTTTGACTTCATTCACAGGGTGGAGTTCGGAGAGTTGTCCGGGCATCGGTTTCTTATCAAGAGGGGACCGGGAAATCAGGGTGCTTCGCAAGGTGGAAGCACCCACGAGGCCACGTCTGGAATGTCGTCGTGAGACCGGCCTCATCCTGAGGTGCGCCCGGAAGGTCGGGAACCCCTTCCAGACAAAGCAGGGGAGTCGACCCTCCTGTCGAGATCAGGAGGGTAGAAGGGGCTCAGAGGAAGTGGTGCCCGAAAACCTCGGTGTTCCTCTCGAGGGCGACCGGGATCCCGGGGAACTTTGTGGGGCCCATCAAGGGTGCCAAGTACCGTTTCGACCTCCAATTCCTAACGTGAGACTTCTCCTGAGACGCTGTAGCGGGAAAGGGCTTCATCTTGCGATTACGGGGGAACCACGTGGATTTTCTCAAGTTGCGGCCGGATTCTCGAGTTACGACGGGGAATTCAGGATGCCTCTTGTGTTGGCCCCGGGAAGACCAATCTTCCATTCGAGTTGCAAACGAAGGCTGGGGATTGCTCTCGAGTGGCTGCAGGGCCAATAGACTTCAATTAGGCTTGTGTCCAGAAGCCAATGTTCCTCTCCAGAGGCGACCGGGATCTCGGGGTTACATTCCAGACGCACCCGGGGAGACAGGCATTCATCTCGAGTGGAAGCAAAGAACCCCGCTCTGCTCTCGAGTCGCGACGGGTATCTCTTGGAGCTCACTGGGTGGACTAAAGGTAGTCAAGCCTCCTGAGGCGTTTGGTCAGAGGTCGCGAGATTGGTCTCTAGGCCATGCAGGAGACGAAGGCCCTCATCTCGCGATGACGGGGGAGTCTCGGGGTTGTTCTCGAGCGGCGGCCCCAGTGTGGGTTTTCTCACGAGGTACGACGGAGAGGTCAGTGAGCCTCTCGTGGGGCGCCAGGGAAGTCGGGTCTCCATGCGAGTGGCGAGGGGGAGCGCGTCATTGCTCTCGAGTCATGGTAGGGGAATCTGGCCTCGAGACGTGTTGAAGAAGGTCTCTCGAGGTCTTTCTCCGGTTGAGGCTGGAAACCCTGGCTTCCCTCGACTTGTGCAGGTGACCTCAGGGGGGCTTCTCATGGTGGCTCTGAGACATCAGGGGATCTGGTGGTCGGAGGGGCATCTCAGGACTCCACTGGGTTTGGTGCATTGGAAGAGGGCCTCATCTCCAATTGAGGCAGGAACCTCAGGGTTCCTCTGATTTCAGACTCCGATTGCAGGGTCCCTGCAGACTTGGGACAGGAGAGTCAGGCCTTTTCTTGTGTTGAGGCATGGAACTCCGCTTGCCTCTCGAGGTGTCCCCGGGGAGAGAGGCCACTTGTCGAGCTGTATTTCGAACCTGGGGTTTTTCCGGACGATGCACGGGCCAATCATTGCCCCTTCCTGTTGAATTCATTCACAGGGTGGAGTTCGGAGAGGTGTCCGGGCATCGGGTTCTTATCAAGACAGGACCGGGAAGTCGGGGTCCTTCGCAATGTGGAAGCACCCACGAGGCCACGTCTGGAATGTCGTCGTGAGACCGGGCTCATTCTGACGTGTGACCGGAAGATCTGGAACCCCTTCAAGACAAAGCAAGGGAGTCGACCCTCCTGTCGAGATCAGGAGGGGAGATGGGGCTCAGAGGTAGTAGTGCCGGAAAACCTCGGTGTTCCTCTCCAGGGAGACCGGGATGTCGGGGAACTTTGTGGGGCGCATCAAGGATGCCAAGTACTGTTTCGACCTCCAATTCCTAACGTGGGACTTCTCCTGAGACGCTGTAGAGGGAAAGGGCTTCATCTTGCGATGACGGGGGAAGCACGTGGTTTTTCTCGAGTTGCGGCGGGATTCTCGAGTTATGACGGGGAATTCAGGATGCCTCTTGTGTTGGCCCAAGAAAGTCCAATCTTCCATTCGTGTTGCGAAGGAAAGCTGGGGATTGCTCTTGAGTGACTGCCGGCCAACAGACCTCATTTAGGCTTGTGTCCAGAAGCCAATGTTCCTCTCCAGGGGCGACCAGGATCTCGGGGTTGCATTCCAGACGCACCCGGGGAGACAGTCATTCATCTCGAGTGGAAGAAAGAACCCCGCTCTGCTCACGTGTCGCGACGGGTATCTCTTGGAGCTCACTGGGTGGACTAAGGGAGTGCAGCCTCCTGAGGCGTTTGGAGAAAGGTCGCGAGCCTGGCCTCTAGGCGATGCAGGAGACGAAGTCCTTCATCTTGCGATGCCGGGGAGTCTCGGGGTTGTTCTCGAGCGGCGGCCCCAGGGTGCGGTTTCTCACGAGGTACGACGGCGAGGTCAGTGAGCCTCTCGTGGGGCGCCAGGCAAGTCGGGTCTCCATGCGAGTGGCGAGGGGGAGCGCGCCATTGCTCTCGAGTCATGGTAGGGGAATCTGGCCTCGTGACGTGTTGAAGAAGGTCTCTCGAGGTCTTTCTCGGGTTGAGGCAGGAAACCCTGGCTTCCCTCCACTTGTGCAGGTGACCTCAGGGGGCTGCTCATGGTGGCTGTGAGAAGTCAGGGAAACTGGAGGTGGGAGGGGCCTCTCGGGACTCCACTGGGTTTGGTGCATTGGAAGAGGGCCTGATTTCCAGTTGAGGCAGGAACCTCAGGGTTCCTCTGATTTCAGACTCCGATCGCTGGGTCCCTGCAGACTGTGGACAGGAGAGTAAGGCGTCGTCTTGGATTGAGGCATGGAACTCCGCTTGCCTCTTGAGGTGTCCCCGGGGAGAGAGGCCCCTTGTCGAGCTGTATATAGAACCTGGGGGTTTTCCGGACGATGCACGGGTGAGTCACTGCCCCTTCGTGTTGACTTTATTCACAGGGTGGAGTTCGGAGAGGTGTCCGGGCATCGGGTTCTTATCAAGAGGGAACCGGGAAATCGGGGTCCTTCGCAATGTGGAAGCAACCACGAGGCCACGTTTGGAATGTCGTCGTGAGACCGGCCTCATCCTGAGGTGCGCCCGGAAGGTCGGGAACCCCTTCCAGACAAATCAGGGGAGTCGACCCTCCAGTCGAGATCAGGAGGGTAGAAGGGGCTCAGAGGAAGTGGTGCCCGAAAACCTCGGCGTTCCTCTCGAGGGCGACTGGGATGCCGGGGAACTTTGTGGGGCTCATCAAGGGTGCCAAGTACCGTTTCGACCTCCAATTCCTAACGTGGGACTTCTCCTGAGACGCTGTAGCGGGAAAGGGCTTCATCTTGCGATGACGGGGGAACCACGTGGCTTTTCTCGAGTTGCGGCGGGATTCTCGAGTTACGACGGGGAATTCAGGATGCCTCTTGTGTTGGCCCAGGGAAGTCCAATCTTCCATTCGAGTTGCGAAGGAAAGCTGGGGATTGCTCTCGAGTGACTGCAGGGCCAATAGACCTCATCTAGGCTGTGTCCAGAAGCCAATATTCCTCTCCAGGGGCCACGGGGATCTCGGGGTTGCCTTCCAGACGCACCCGGGGAGACAGGAATTCATCTCGAGTGGAAGAAGAACCCCGCTCTGCTCACGAGTCGCGACAGGTATCTCTTGGAGCTCACTGGGTGGACTAAAGGGAGTCAAGCCTCCTGAGGCGTTTGGAGAGAGGTCGCGAGATTGGTCTCTAGGCCATGCAGGAGACGAAGGCCCTCATCTCGCGATGACGGGGGAGTCTCGGGGTTGTTCTCGAGCGGCGGCCCCACGGTGCGGTTTCTCACGAGGTACGACGGCGAGGTCAGTTGAGCCTCTCGTGGGGCGCCAGGGAAGTCGGGTCTCCATGCGAGTGGCGAGGGGGAGCGCGTCATTGCTCTCGAGTCATGGTAGGGGAATCTGGCCTCGAGACGTGTTGAAGAAGGTCTCTCGAGGTCTTTCTCCGGTTGAGGCTGGAAACCCTGGCTTCCCTCGACTTGTGCAGGTGACCTCAGGGGGCTTTTCATTGTGGCTCTGAGAAGTCAGGGAAAGTGGGTTGGGAGGCGACTCTCGGGACACCACTGGGTTTGGTGCATTGGAAGAGGGCCTGATTTCAAGTTGAGGCAGGAACTTCAGGGTTACTCTGATTTCAGACTCCGATCCCAGGGTCCCTGCAGACTGGGACAGGAGAGTAAGGCCTCGTCTTGGTTTGAGGCATGGAACTCCGCTTGCCTCTCGAGGTATCCCCGGGGAGAGAGGCCACTTGTCGAGCTGTATTTGGAAGCTGGGGGATTTTTCCGGACGATGCACGGGCGAGTCACTGCCCTTGGTTTTGACTTCATTCACAGGGTGGAGTTCGGAGAGTTGTCCGGGCATCGGTTTCTTATCAAGAGGGGACCGGGAAATCAGGGTGCTTCGCAAGGTGGAAGCACCCACGAGGCCGCGTCTGGAATGTCGTCGTGAGACCGCCTCATCCTGAGGTGCGCCCGGAAGGTCGGGAACCCCTTCCAGACAAAGCAGGGGAGTCGACCTCCCTGTCGAGAATTCAGGAGGGTAGAAGGGGTCAGAGGAAGTGGTGCCCTGGAAAACCTCGGTGTTCCTCTCGAGGGGCGACCGGGATCCGGGGAACTTGTGGGGCGCATCAAGGGTGCCAAGTACCGTTTCGACCTCCAATTCCTAACGTGAGACTTCTCCTGAGACGCTGTAGCGGGAAAGGGCTTCATCTTGCGATGACGGGGGAACCACGTGGATTTTCTCAAGTTGCGGCCGGGATTCTCGAGTTACGACGGGAGATCAGGATGCCTCTTGTGTTGGCCCCGGGAAGACCAATCTTCCATTCGAGTTGCGAACGAAGGCTGGGATTGCTCTCGAGTGCTGCAGGCCAATAGACCTCAATTAGGCTTGTGTCCAGAAGCCAATGGTCCTCTCCAGGGCGCACCGGGGAATCTCGGCCGTTGCTTCCAGACGCACCCGGGGAGACAGGGCATTCATCTCGGAGTGAAGCAAAGAACCCCGCTCTGCTCTCGAGTCGCGACAGGTATCTCTTGGAGCTCACTGGGTGGGACTAAAGGGAGTCAAGCCTCCTGAGGCGTTTGGTCAGACTGGTCGCCGAGATTGGTCTCATTAGGCCCATGCAGGAGACCGAAGGCCCCTCATCTCGCGCATGACGGGTGGAGTCTCGGGGGTTGTTCTCGGAGCGGTCGGCCCCACGGTGCCTGGCGTTTTCTCACGAGGTACGAACGGCAGATGAGTCAGCTGAGCCTGCTCGATGGGGCGCCAGGGAAGGTCGGGTCTCCATGCGAGTGGCCGAGGGGGATGCGCGTCATTCTCTCAGTCGAATGGTAGGGGGATCTGGCCTCCGAGACGGTGTTGAAAGGTCTCGTCGAGGTCCTTTCTCCTGGTTGAGGCTGGAAAACCCTGGCCTTCCCTCGACTTGATGCAGGTGAACCTCCAGGGGGCTTTCTCATGGTGGCCTCTGAGAAGTCAGGGGAATCTGGTGGTGGGAGGGCGACTCTCGGGACACCACTGGGTTTTGGTGCATTGGAAGAGAGGCCTCATTCCAATTGAGGCAGGAACCTCAGGGTTCCTCTGATTTCAGACTCCGATTGCCAGGGTCCCTGCAGACCTTGGGAGAGGAGAGTCAGGCCTTTTCTTGTGTTGAGGCATGGAACTCCGCTTGCCTCTCGAGGTGTCCCGGGGAGAGAGGCCACTTGTCGAGCTGTATTTCGAACCTGGGGTTTTCCGGACGATGCACGGGCCAATCATTGCCCCTTCCTGTTGAATTCATTCACAGGTGGAGTTCGGAGAGGTGTCGGGCATCGGGTTCTTATCAAGACAGGACCGGGAAGTCGGGGCTTCGCAATGTGGAAGCACCCACGAGGCCACGTCTGGAATGTCGTCGTGAGACCGGGCTCATTCTGACGTGTGACCGGAAGATCTGGAACCCCTTCAAGACAAAGCAAGGGAGTCGACCCTCCTGTCGAGATCAGGAGGGGAGATGGGGCTCAGAGGTAGTGGTGCCGGAAAACCTCGGTGTTTCTCTCCAGGGAGACCGGGATGTCGGGGAACTTTGTGGGCGCATCAAGGTGGCCAAGTACTGTTTCGACCTCCAATTCCTAACGTGGGACTTCTCCTGAGACGCTGTAGAGGGAAAGGCTTCATCTTGCGATGACGGGGAAGCACGTGGTTTTTCTCGAGTTGCGGCGGGATTCTCGAGTTACGATGGGGAATTCAGGATGCCTCTTGTGTTGGCCCAGGAAGTCCAATCTTCCATTCGTGTTGCGAAGGAAAGCTGGGGATTGCTCTTGAGTGACTGCCGGCCAACAGACCTCATTTAGGCTTGTGTCCAGAAGCCAATGTTCCTCTCCAGGGGCGACCGGGATCTCGGGGTTGCATTCCAGACGCACCCGGGGAGACAGTCATTCATCTCGAGTGGAAGAAAGAACCCGCTCTGCTCACGTGTCGCGACGGGTATCTCTTGGAGCTCACTGGGTGGACTAAGGGAGTCAAGCCTCCTGAGGCGTTTGGAGAAAGGTCGCGAGATTGGCCTCTAGGCAATGCAGGAGACGAAGGCCTTCATCTTGCGATGACGGGGGAGTCTCGGGGTTGTTCTCGAGCGGCGGCCCCAGTGGGCGGTTTCTCAACGAGGTACGACGGCGAGGTCAGTGAGCCTCTCGTGGGGCGCCAGGCAAGTCGGGTCTCCATGCGAGTGGCGAGGGGAGCGCGCCATTGCTCTCGAGTCATGGTAGGGGAATCTGGCCTCGTGACGTGTTGAAGAAGGTCTCTCGAGTCTTTCTCGGGTTGAGCGGCAGGAAACCCCTGGCTTCCCTCCACTTGTCAGGTGACCTTCAGGGGGCTGCTCATGTGGCTGTGAGAAGTCGGGAAACCTGGAGGTGGGGAGGGGCCTCTCGGGACTCCACTGGTTTGGTGGCATGGAAGAGGGCCTGATTTCGCATTGAGCCGCATGGAACCTCAGGGTTCCTCTGATTTCAGACTCCGGATCGCTGGTCCCCTGGCAGACT
>NW_020190875.1:0-34998 GCF_002263795.3 Bos taurus | reverse complement strand
ATGCACTGACCTCATGTGACTGAGCATGCACTGATCACGTATCATCATGCATTGATCACTTGGCTATCATTCACTGAACACGTGGCTGATCATACACTGATCACATGACTGCACATGCACTGATCACGTAGCTGATCATACAGTGATCACGTGGCTGATCATGCATTGATTACCTATCATGCACTGATCACGTGGCTGAACATACACTGATCGGGTGGCTGATCATGCACTGATAAGCTGGCTATCATCACTGATCACGTAGCTGATCATACAGTGATCACGTGGCTGATCATGCACTGATTATATGGCTATCATGCACTGATCACGTGGCTGATCATACACTGATCACGTGACTGCACATGCACTGATCACGTAGCTGATCATACAGTGATCACGTGACAGATCATGCACTGATCACGTGGCTATCATGCACTGATCACGTGCCTATTATGCACTGAACACATGTCTGATCAGACACTGATCACTGATGCCCATGCACTAATCACGTGACTGCACATGCACTGATCACTTAATTGTAGTCAATGATCACGTGGCTATCCATGCACTGATCACGTGCCTGATCATGAAGTGCTCATGTAACTGAGCAGGCACTGATCAAGTAGGTATCATTCATTGATCACTTGTCATCATGCACTTAAACATGGCTGATCATACACTGATACGTGACCTCGCACATGCACTGATCACGTGGCTGATCATTACAGTAATCACGTGGCTGATCATGCACTGATCACGTGCTATCAT
The DNA here is from genome assembly GCF_002263795.3 of Bos taurus. Taxonomy (NCBI): domain Eukaryota; kingdom Metazoa; phylum Chordata; class Mammalia; order Artiodactyla; family Bovidae; genus Bos; species Bos taurus. Next base: position 34,233 of record NW_020190875.1, on the reverse strand, counting down.
GCACTGATCACGTGGCTATCATGCACTGATCCCATGGCTGATCATGCACTGATTACGTGGCTGATCTTCACTGATCAGGTGGTGATCATGCACTGATCACATGGCTGATCATACACTGATCACGTGGCTGATCATGCACTAATCAAACGTTGTGGAATCATGCACTGATCACGTGGCTCATCATACACTGATCACATGACATATCATGCACTGATCACGTGCCTGATCATGCACTGATTTCGTGTTGATTATGCAATGATCACGTAGCAATCATGCACTGAACATATGACTGCACATTAACTGATCACGTGGATATCATACACTGATCAGGAGATAGGATCATGCACTGATCACGTGACTGATTCATGCACTGATCTGGTGGCTATCATGCATGGATCCCGTGGTTGATCATACACTGATCACGTGACTGCACATGCCACTGATCACGTAGCTGATCATACAGTGATCATGTGGCTGATCATGCACTGATTACGTGGCTATCATGCACTGATCACGTGGCTGAACATACACTGATCACGTGGCTGATCATGCACTGATAAGCTGGCTATCAATCACTGATCATGTAGCTGATCATACAGTGATCACGTGGCTGATCATGGCACTGATTATATGGCTATCATGCACTGATCACGTGGCTGATCATACACTGATCACGTGACTGCACATGCACTGATCACGTAGCTGATCATACAGTGATCACGTGACAGATCATGCACTGATCACGTGGCTATCATGCACTGATCACGTGTCTATTATGCACTGAACACGTGTCTGATCAGACACTGATCACGTGACTGCCCATGCACTAATCACGTGACTGCACATGCACTGATCACTTAATTGTAGTCAATGATCACGTGGCTATCATGCACTGATCACGTGCCTGATCATGAAGTGCTCATGTAACTGAGCAGGCACTGATCAAGTAGGTATCATTCATTGATCACTTGTCTATCATGCACTTAAAACATGGCTGATCATACACTGATCACGTGACCGCACATGCACTGATCACGTGGCTGATCATACAGTGATCACGTGGCTGATCATGCACTGATTACGTGGCTGATCATGCACTGATCACGTGGCTATCATGCACTGATCACGTAGCTATCATGCACTGATCCCATGGCTGATCATGCACTGATTACGTGGCTGATCTTGCACTGATCAGGTGGTGATCATGCACTGATCACATGGCTGATCATACACTGATCACGTGGCTGATCATGCACTAATCACGTTGTGGATCATGCACTGATCACGTGGCTCATCATACACTGATCACATGACATATCATGCACTGATCACGTGCCTGATCATGCACTGATTACGTGGTTGATTATGCAATGATCACGTAGCAATCATGCACTGAACATATGACTGCACATTAACTGATCACGTGGATATCATACACTGATCAGGAGATAGATCATGCACTGATCACGTGACTGATCATGCACTGATCTGGTGGCTATCATGCATGGATCCCGTGGTTGATCATACACTGATCACGTGACTGATCATGCACTGATCACGTGGCTATCATGCACTGATCACGTGGCTGAACATACATTGAATACGTGACTGATCATGCACTGATCACCTGGCTATCACGCACTGATCACGTAGCTGATCATGTGATTGATCATTCACTGAAGACTTGACTGCTCATGCACTGATCACGTGGCTATCTTGCACTCATCATGTAACTGCGCATGCACTGATCTCGAGGATGATCATACACGGATCACGTGGCTGATCAGGAACTGATGTGGTGGCTATCATGCATTGATCCCATGGTTGATCATACACTTAACATGTGACTGATCATGCACTGATCACATGGCAATCATGCACTGATCCCGTGTCTTATCATACACTGACCACGTCACTGATCATGCACTGATCATGTGGCTGATCATGCACTAATCACGTTGCTGATCATGCACTGGTCAGGTGGCTATCATGCACTGGTTACTCGGCTGATCATGCACTGATCACGGGATTGATCATGCACTGAAGACGTGACTGATCATGCACTGATCACCTGGCTATCATGCACTGATCACGTAGCTGATCATACACTGATCACGTCACTGTTCATGCACTGATCACGTGGCTAATCATGCACTGATCACGAAGCTGATCATACACTGATCACGTGACTGCATGCACTGATGATTTGGATGATCATGCACTGATCAAGGGGCTGATCATGTACTGATCACGTGGCTGATCATACACTGACCACGTGACTGATCATGCACTGATCACCTGCCTGATCATGCACTGATCATGCAGCTGACCATGCACTGATCACGAAGCTGATCATACACTGATCACGTGACTGATCATGCACTGATTAATCATGTACTGGTCACCTGGCTACATGCACTGATCACGTGGCTGATCATACACTGATCACGTGACTGCACATGCACTGATGACGTGGCTGATCATATGGTGATCACGTGGCTGATCATGCACTGATCATGGGGCTGATCATGCACTAATCACGTTGCTGATCATGCACTGGTCAGGTGGCTATCATGCACTGAATACGTGGCAGATCATGCACTGATCACATGGCAATCATGCACTGATCACGTGTCTTATCATACACTGATCAGGTAACTGATCATGCACTGTTCACGTGGCTGATCATGCACTGATCATTTGCATGATCATGCACTGAACAAGGGGCTGAACATGCATTGATCACGTGGCTGATCATACACTGATCACGTGGCTGATCATGCACTGATCACGAAGCTGACCATGCACTGATCTCGAAGCTGATCAGGCACTGATCACGTGGCTGATCATACACTCATCACGTGGCTGATCATGCACTGATCACGAAGCTGACCATGCACTGATCTCGAAGCTGATCATGCACTGATTACGCGGCTGATCATGCACTGATCACATGGCAATCATGCACTGATCACGTGTCTTATCATACAATGATCACGTCACTCATCATGCACTGATCACGTGGCTGATCATGCACTGATCACGAAGCTGATCATACACTGATCACGTGACTGCATGCACTGATCATTTGGATGATCATGCACTGATCAAGGGGCTGATCATTCACTGATCACGTGGCTGATCATACACTGATCACGTTTCTGATCATCCCCTGATCACGTGCCTGATCATGCACTGTTCACGAGGCTGACCATGCACTGATCTCGAAGCTGATCATACACTGATCACGTGACTGATCATCCCCTGATCACGTGCCTGATCATGCACTGTTCACGAGGCTGACCATGCACTGATCTCGAAGCTGATCATGCACTGATCACGTGGCTGATCATACACTCATCACGTGGCTGATCATACACTGATTACGTGCCTGATAATGCACTCATCACCTAGGTATCATGCACTGATCACATGGCTATCATGCACTGATCGCATGACTGATCATGCACTGATCAAGTGGCTGATCATGCACTGATCAGGTGACTGCACATGCACTGATCACGTGACAGATCATGCACTGATCACGTGGCTGATCATACACTGATCACGTGGCTGATCATACACTGATTACGTGCCTGATAATGCACTCATCACCTAGGTATCATGCACTGATCACGTGGCTATCATGCACTGATCACGTGGCTATCATGCACTGAACACATGGCTGATCATACACTGATCACGTGACCGCACATGCACTGATCACGTGGCTGATCATACAGTGATCGCGTGATTGATCATGCACTGAAGACGTGACTGATCATGCACTGCTCACGTGGCTATCTTGCACTGATCATGTGACTGCGCATGCACTGATCTCGAGGATGATCATACACGGATCACGTGGCTGATCAGGAACTGATGTGGTGGCTATCATGCATTGATCCCGTGGTTGATCATACACTTATCACGTGACTGATCATGCACTGATCACATGGCAATCATGCACTGATCACGTGTCTTATCATACACTGATCATGTCACTGATCATGCACTGATCATGTGGATGATCATGCACTAATCACGTTGCTGATCATGCACTGGTCAGGTGGCTATCATGCACTGATTACGCGGCTGATCATGCACTGATCACATGATTGATCATGCACTGAAGACGTGACTCATCATGCACTGATCACCTGGCTATCATGCACTGATCACATAGCTGATCATGCACTGATCCCGTGATTGATCATGCAGTGATCACGTGGCTGATCATGCACTGCTCCTGTGACTGATCATGCACTGATCACCTAGCTATCATGCATTGACCCCTTGGCTATCATGCACTCATCACGTGGATGATCATACACTGATCACGTGACTGCACATGCACTGATGACGTGGCTGATCATATGGTATTTAACTTGGCTGATTGTGCACTGATCATGCGGCTGATCATGCACTAATCACGTTGCTGATCATGCACTGGTCAGGTGGCTATCATGCACTGATTACTTGGCTGATCATGCACTGATCACATGGCAATCATGCACTGATCACGTGTCTTATCATACAAAGATATCGTCACTGATCATGCACTGATCACGTGGCTGATCATGCACTGATCACGTGGCTATCATGCACTGCTCCTGTGACTGAGCATGCACTGATCACGAATCTATCATGCATTGATCACTTGGCTATCTTCCATTGATCACGTGGCTGATCGTACACTGATCACGTGAATGATCATGCACTGATCATGTGGCTCTTTAGGCACAGTTAACCTGGCTGTTCATGCATGGATTACGTGACTGAACATGCACTGATCATGTTGCTATAAAGTACTGATCACGTGACTGCACATGCACTGATCACGTGGATGATCATACACTGATCACGTGACAGAGCATGCACTGATCATGTAAATGATCATGCACTTATACTGTGCCTATCATGCTCTGATCACGTGGCTGATCATGCACTGATCACGTGGCAATCATGCACTGATCACGTGTGTTATCATACACTGATCACGTTACTGATCATGCACTGATCATGTGGCTGATCATGCACTAATTACGTTGCTGATCATGCACTGGTCAGGTGGCTATCATGCACTGATTACGTGGCTGATCATGCACTGATCACGGGATTGATCATGCACTGAAGACGTGACTGATGATGCACTGATCACCTGGCTATCATGCACTGATCACGTAGCTGATCATACAGTGATCACGTGGCTGATCATGCACTGATTACCTGGCTATCATGCACTGATCACCTGGCTGAACATACATTGATCACGTGGCTGATCATGCACTGATAGGCTGGCTATCATACATTGATCACATGGCTGATCATACACTGATCACGTGGCTGATCATGCACTGATAAGCTGGCTAGCATACACTGATCACCTGACTCATCATGCACTCTTCACGTGCCTGATCATGCGCAGATCACGTGGCTGATCATGCCCTGATGGCGAACCTGTTAATACACTGATCACGTGACTTTACATGCACTGATAACATGGCTGATCATGCACTGATCACGTGGTGATCATGCACTGATCACGTGGCTGATCATACACTGATCACGTGACTGATCATGCACTCTTCATGTGCCTGATCACGCACTGATCACGTGGCTGATCATGCACTGATCACGAAGCTGATCATACACTGATCAAGTGACGGTGCACGCACTGATCACGTGGCTGATCATACACTGATCAGGTGACTGCGCATGCACTGATCACGTGACTGATCATACACTGATCACGTGGCTGATCATGCACTGATCACGTGGTTGATCATACACTGATCACGTGGCTGATCATGCACTGATCACGTGGTTGATCATACACTGATCACGTTGCTGATTATGCACTAATCACGTTTCGGACCTTGCACTGATCACGAAGCTGATTATACACTGATCACGTGACTGTGCATGCACTTATCACGTGGCTGATCATGCACTGATCATGTGGCAGATCATGCACTGATCACGTGGTTAATCATACACTGATCACGTGGCTGATTATGCACTAATCACGTTGCGGATCATGCACTGATCACGTGGCTGATCATGCACTGATCACGTGTCTGATCGTACACTGATCACGTGGCTGATTATGCACTAATCACGTTGCTTATCATGCACTGATCAGGTTGCTATTATGCACTGATCACGTGGCTGATCATACACTGATCACCTGACTGCGCGTGTACTGATCATGTGACTGATCATGCACTGATCACGTGGCTATCATTCACTGATAACGTGTCTATCATGCACTGAATACATGGCTGATCATACACTGTCACGTGAGTGCGCATGCACTAATAACATGACTACACATGCACTGATCACGTAATTGTAGGAAATGATCATGTGGCTATCATGCACTGATCACGTGGCTGATCATGGCCTGCTCATGTGACTGAGCATGCAATGATCACGTAGCTATCATGCACTGATCACTTATCTATCATGCACTGGACACATGGCTTATCATACACTGATCACGTGACCGCACATGCACTGATTACGGGGCTGATCATGCACTAATCACGTAGCTATCATGCACGGATCACATGGCTATCATGCACTGATCCCATGGCGGATCATGCACTGATTACGTGGCTGCTCATGCACTGATCACATGGCTGATCATACACTGATCACATGACAGATCATGCACTGATCACGTGCCTGATCATGCACTGATTACGTGGCTGATCATGCACTGATCACGTAGCTCTCATGCACTCAACATATGACTGCACATTAACTGATCACGTGGATATCACACTGATCACGTCACTAGATCCTGCACTGATCACGTGACTGATCATGCACTGATCTGGTGGCTATCATGCATTGATCCCATAGTTGATCATACACTGATCACGTGACTGATCATGAACTGATCACATGGCAATCATGCACTGATGATGTGTCTTATCATACACTGATCACGTCACTAATCATGCACTGATCATGTGGCTGATCATGCACTAATCACGTTGCTGATCATGCACTGGTCAGGTGGCTATCATGCACTGATCACGTGACTGATCATGCACTAACCATGTTGCGGATCATACACTGATTACGTGACTGATCATGCACTAACCATGTTGCGGATCATACACTGATCACGTGACTGATCATGCACTGATCACATGGCTGACCATACACTGTTCATGTGCCTGATCATGCACTGATCAAGGTGCTGATCATTCACTGATCACGTGGCTGATCATACACTGATCACGTGACTGATCATGCACTGATCACGTGCCTGATCATACACTGTTCATGTGCCTGATCATGCACTAACCATGTTGCGGATCATGCACTGATCACGTGGCTGATCATGCACTCTTCTCCAGGATGATAACACACTGATCACATGGCTGATCAGGAACTGATCACGTGACTGAGCATACAGTGATCACGTGTCTGAATATTGCTGATCATGTTATTGATCATGCACTAATCACGTTGCTGATCATGCACTGGTCAGGTGGCTATCATGCACTGAATACGCGGCAGATCATGCACTGATCACATGGCAGTCATGCACTGATCACGTGTCTTATCATACACTGATCAGGTAACTGATCATGCACTAATCACATGGCTGATCATGAACTGATCACGTGACTTAGCATGCTGTGATCTCGTGTCTGAATGGTGCTGATCATGTGACTAATCAAGAACTGATCACCTTGCTATCATGCACTGATGATGTGCCTCAGGAGGCAATAACCAAAGAGCTGAGCAGGCACGAATCACGCAATCAGCAGGCAATAATCATGGACCTCAGCTGTGATGAATCATGCTGCTCAGCTGGCAATCATCAAGCAGCTGAAAAGGCAGGAAACAGACGGCTCAGCTGGCCATTGTCAAGCAGATGAGCAGGCAGGAATCATGCAGCTCTGCTGGCAATTGTCAAGCAGCTGAGCAGACAGGATAAATGGAGCTCAGTAGGCTATGATCACGTGACTGAGCACGCACTGATCACGTGACTGATAATGCACTAATCACGTGGCTATAATGCACTGATCACATGACTGAGCATGCACTGATCATGTGGATGATCATACACTGATCACGTTACTGATCACGCACTGATCACGTGACTGATCATGCACTGATCACGTGGCTATCATGCACTCCTCATGTGACTGAGCATGCACTGATCACGTATCTATCATGCATTGATCACTTGGCTATCATTCACTGAACACGTGGCTGATCATACACTGATCACATGACTGCACATGCACTGATCACGTAGCTGATCATACAGTGATCACGTGGCTGATCATGCATTGATTACGTGGCTATCATGCACTGATCACGTGGCTGAACATACACTGATCGGGTGGCTGATCATGCACTGATAAGCTGGCTATCAATCACTGATCACGTAGCTGATCATACAGTGATCACGTGGCTGATCATGCACTGATTATATGGCTATCATGCACTGATCACGTGGCTGATCATACACTGATCACGTGACTGCACATGCACTGATCACGTAGCTGATCATACAGTGATCACGTGACAGATCATGCACTGATCACGTGGCTATCATGCACTGATCACGTGCCTATTATGCACTGAACACATGTCTGATCAGACACTGATCACGTGACTGCCCATGCACTAATCACGTGACTGCACATGCACTGATCACTTAATTGTAGTCAATGATCACGTGGCTATCATGCACTGATCACGTGCCTGATCATGAAGTGCTCATGTAACTGAGCAGGCACTGATCAAGTAGGTATCATTCATTGATCACTTGTCTATCATGCACTTAAAACATGGCTGATCATACACTGATCACGTGACCGCACATGCACTGATCACGTGGCTGATCATACAGTGATCACGTGGCTGATCATGCACTGATCACGTGGCTATCATGCACTGATCACGTGGCTATCATGCACTGATCCCATGGCTGATCATGCACTGATTACGTGGCTGATCTTGCACTGATCAGGTGGTGATCATGCACTGATCACATGGCTGATCATACACTGATCACGTGGCTGATCATGCACTAATCACGTTGTGGATCATGCACTGATCACGTGGCTCATCATACACTGATCACATGACATATCATGCACTGATCACGTGCCTGATCATGCACTGATTTCGTGGTTGATTATGCAATGATCACGTAGCAATCATGCACTGAACATATGACTGCACATTAACTGATCACGTGGATATCATACACTGATCAGGAGATAGATCATGCACTGATCACGTGACTGATCATGCACTGATCTGGTGGCTATCATGCATGGATCCCGTGGTTGATCATACACTGATCACGTGACTGCACATGCACTGATCACGTAGCTGATCATACAGTGATCATGTGGCTGATCATGCACTGATTACGTGGCTATCATGCACTGATCACGTGGCTGAACATACACTGATCACGTGGCTGATCATGCACTGATAAGCTGGCTATCAATCACTGATCACGTAGCTGATCATACAGTGATCACGTGGCTGATCATGCACTGATTATATGGCTATCATGCACTGATCACGTGGCTGATCATACACTGATCACGTGACTGCACATGCACTGATCACGTAGCTGATCATACAGTGATCACGTGACAGATCATGCACTGATCACGTGGCTATCATGCACTGATCACGTGTCTATTATGCACTGAACACGTGTCTGATCAGACACTGATCACGTGACTGCCCATGCACTAATCACGTGACTGCACATGCACTGATCACTTAATTGTAGTCAATGATCACGTGGCTATCATGCACTGATCACGTGCCTGATCATGAAGTGCTCATGTAACTGAGCAGGCACTGATCAAGTAGGTATCATTCATTGATCACTTGTCTATCATGCACTTAAAACATGGCTGATCATACACTGATCACGTGACCGCACATGCACTGATCACGTGGCTGATCATACAGTGATCACGTGGCTGATCATGCACTGATTACGTGGCTGATCATGCACTGATCACGTGGCTATCATGCACTGATCACGTAGCTATCATGCACTGATCCCATGGCTGATCATGCACTGATTACGTGGCTGATCTTGCACTGATCAGGTGGTGATCATGCACTGATCACATGGCTGATCATACACTGATCACGTGGCTGATCATGCACTAATCACGTTGTGGATCATGCACTGATCACGTGGCTCATCATACACTGATCACATGACATATCATGCACTGATCACGTGCCTGATCATGCACTGATTACGTGGTTGATTATGCAATGATCACGTAGCAATCATGCACTGAACATATGACTGCACATTAACTGATCACGTGGATATCATACACTGATCAGGAGATAGATCATGCACTGATCACGTGACTGATCATGCACTGATCTGGTGGCTATCATGCATGGATCCCGTGGTTGATCATACACTGATCACGTGACTGATCATGCACTGATCACGTGGCTATCATGCACTGATCACGTGGCTGAACATACATTGAATACGTGACTGATCATGCACTGATCACCTGGCTATCACGCACTGATCACGTAGCTGATCATGTGATTGATCATTCACTGAAGACTTGACTGCTCATGCACTGATCACGTGGCTATCTTGCACTCATCATGTAACTGCGCATGCACTGATCTCGAGGATGATCATACACGGATCACGTGGCTGATCAGGAACTGATGTGGTGGCTATCATGCATTGATCCCATGGTTGATCATACACTTAACATGTGACTGATCATGCACTGATCACATGGCAATCATGCACTGATCCCGTGTCTTATCATACACTGACCACGTCACTGATCATGCACTGATCATGTGGCTGATCATGCACTAATCACGTTGCTGATCATGCACTGGTCAGGTGGCTATCATGCACTGGTTACTCGGCTGATCATGCACTGATCACGGGATTGATCATGCACTGAAGACGTGACTGATCATGCACTGATCACCTGGCTATCATGCACTGATCACGTAGCTGATCATACACTGATCACGTCACTGTTCATGCACTGATCACGTGGCTAATCATGCACTGATCACGAAGCTGATCATACACTGATCACGTGACTGCATGCACTGATGATTTGGATGATCATGCACTGATCAAGGGGCTGATCATGTACTGATCACGTGGCTGATCATACACTGACCACGTGACTGATCATGCACTGATCACCTGCCTGATCATGCACTGATCATGCAGCTGACCATGCACTGATCACGAAGCTGATCATACACTGATCACGTGACTGATCATGCACTGATTAATCATGTACTGGTCACCTGGCTACATGCACTGATCACGTGGCTGATCATACACTGATCACGTGACTGCACATGCACTGATGACGTGGCTGATCATATGGTGATCACGTGGCTGATCATGCACTGATCATGGGGCTGATCATGCACTAATCACGTTGCTGATCATGCACTGGTCAGGTGGCTATCATGCACTGAATACGTGGCAGATCATGCACTGATCACATGGCAATCATGCACTGATCACGTGTCTTATCATACACTGATCAGGTAACTGATCATGCACTGTTCACGTGGCTGATCATGCACTGATCATTTGCATGATCATGCACTGAACAAGGGGCTGAACATGCATTGATCACGTGGCTGATCATACACTGATCACGTGGCTGATCATGCACTGATCACGAAGCTGACCATGCACTGATCTCGAAGCTGATCAGGCACTGATCACGTGGCTGATCATACACTCATCACGTGGCTGATCATGCACTGATCACGAAGCTGACCATGCACTGATCTCGAAGCTGATCATGCACTGATTACGCGGCTGATCATGCACTGATCACATGGCAATCATGCACTGATCACGTGTCTTATCATACAATGATCACGTCACTCATCATGCACTGATCACGTGGCTGATCATGCACTGATCACGAAGCTGATCATACACTGATCACGTGACTGCATGCACTGATCATTTGGATGATCATGCACTGATCAAGGGGCTGATCATTCACTGATCACGTGGCTGATCATACACTGATCACGTTTCTGATCATCCCCTGATCACGTGCCTGATCATGCACTGTTCACGAGGCTGACCATGCACTGATCTCGAAGCTGATCATACACTGATCACGTGACTGATCATCCCCTGATCACGTGCCTGATCATGCACTGTTCACGAGGCTGACCATGCACTGATCTCGAAGCTGATCATGCACTGATCACGTGGCTGATCATACACTCATCACGTGGCTGATCATACACTGATTACGTGCCTGATAATGCACTCATCACCTAGGTATCATGCACTGATCACATGGCTATCATGCACTGATCGCATGACTGATCATGCACTGATCAAGTGGCTGATCATGCACTGATCAGGTGACTGCACATGCACTGATCACGTGACAGATCATGCACTGATCACGTGGCTGATCATACACTGATCACGTGGCTGATCATACACTGATTACGTGCCTGATAATGCACTCATCACCTAGGTATCATGCACTGATCACGTGGCTATCATGCACTGATCACGTGGCTATCATGCACTGAACACATGGCTGATCATACACTGATCACGTGACCGCACATGCACTGATCACGTGGCTGATCATACAGTGATCGCGTGATTGATCATGCACTGAAGACGTGACTGATCATGCACTGCTCACGTGGCTATCTTGCACTGATCATGTGACTGCGCATGCACTGATCTCGAGGATGATCATACACGGATCACGTGGCTGATCAGGAACTGATGTGGTGGCTATCATGCATTGATCCCGTGGTTGATCATACACTTATCACGTGACTGATCATGCACTGATCACATGGCAATCATGCACTGATCACGTGTCTTATCATACACTGATCATGTCACTGATCATGCACTGATCATGTGGATGATCATGCACTAATCACGTTGCTGATCATGCACTGGTCAGGTGGCTATCATGCACTGATTACGCGGCTGATCATGCACTGATCACATGATTGATCATGCACTGAAGACGTGACTGATCATGCACTGATCACCTGGCTATCATGCACTGATCACATAGCTGATCATGCACTGATCCCGTGATTGATCATGCAGTGATCACGTGGCTGATCATGCACTGCTCCTGTGACTGATCATGCACTGATCACCTAGCTATCATGCATTGACCCCTTGGCTATCATGCACTCATCACGTGGATGATCATACACTGATCACGTGACTGCACATGCACTGATGACGTGGCTGATCATATGGTATTTAACTTGGCTGATTGTGCACTGATCATGCGGCTGATCATGCACTAATCACGTTGCTGATCATGCACTGGTCAGGTGGCTATCATGCACTGATTACTTGGCTGATCATGCACTGATCACATGGCAATCATGCACTGATCACGTGTCTTATCATACAAAGATATCGTCACTGATCATGCACTGATCACGTGGCTGATCATGCACTGATCACGTGGCTATCATGCACTGCTCCTGTGACTGAGCATGCACTGATCACGAATCTATCATGCATTGATCACTTGGCTATCTTCCATTGATCACGTGGCTGATCGTACACTGATCACGTGAATGATCATGCACTGATCATGTGGCTCTTTAGGCACAGTTAACCTGGCTGTTCATGCATGGATTACGTGACTGAACATGCACTGATCATGTTGCTATAAAGTACTGATCACGTGACTGCACATGCACTGATCACGTGGATGATCATACACTGATCACGTGACAGAGCATGCACTGATCATGTAAATGATCATGCACTTATACTGTGCCTATCATGCTCTGATCACGTGGCTGATCATGCACTGATCACATGGCAATCATGCACTGATCACGTGTGTTATCATACACTGATCACGTTACTGATCATGCACTGATCATGTGGCTGATCATGCACTAATTACGTTGCTGATCATGCACTGGTCAGGTGGCTATCATGCACTGATTACGTGGCTGATCATGCACTGATCACGGGATTGATCATGCACTGAAGACGTGACTGATGATGCACTGATCACCTGGCTATCATGCACTGATCACGTAGCTGATCATACAGTGATCACGTGGCTGATCATGCACTGATTACCTGGCTATCATGCACTGATCACCTGGCTGAACATACATTGATCACGTGGCTGATCATGCACTGATAGGCTGGCTATCATACATTGATCACATGGCTGATCATACACTGATCACGTGGCTGATCATGCACTGATAAGCTGGCTAGCATACACTGATCACCTGACTCATCATGCACTCTTCACGTGCCTGATCATGCGCAGATCACGTGGCTGATCATGCCCTGATGGCGAACCTGTTAATACACTGATCACGTGACTTTACATGCACTGATAACATGGCTGATCATGCACTGATCACGTGGTGATCATGCACTGATCACGTGGCTGATCATACACTGATCACGTGACTGATCATGCACTCTTCATGTGCCTGATCACGCACTGATCACGTGGCTGATCATGCACTGATCACGAAGCTGATCATACACTGATCAAGTGACGGTGCACGCACTGATCACGTGGCTGATCATACACTGATCAGGTGACTGCGCATGCACTGATCACGTGACTGATCATACACTGATCACGTGGCTGATCATGCACTGATCACGTGGTTGATCATACACTGATCACGTGGCTGATCATGCACTGATCACGTGGTTGATCATACACTGATCACGTTGCTGATTATGCACTAATCACGTTTCGGACCTTGCACTGATCACGAAGCTGATTATACACTGATCACGTGACTGTGCATGCACTTATCACGTGGCTGATCATGCACTGATCATGTGGCAGATCATGCACTGATCACGTGGTTAATCATACACTGATCACGTGGCTGATTATGCACTAATCACGTTGCGGATCATGCACTGATCACGTGGCTGATCATGCACTGATCACGTGTCTGATCGTACACTGATCACGTGGCTGATTATGCACTAATCACGTTGCTTATCATGCACTGATCAGGTTGCTATTATGCACTGATCACGTGGCTGATCATACACTGATCACCTGACTGCGCGTGTACTGATCATGTGACTGATCATGCACTGATCACGTGGCTATCATTCACTGATAACGTGTCTATCATGCACTGAATACATGGCTGATCATACACTGTCACGTGAGTGCGCATGCACTAATAACGTGACTACACATGCACTGATCACGTAATTGTAGGAAATGATCATGTGGCTATCATGCACTGATCACGTGGCTGATCATGGCCTGCTCATGTGACTGAGCATGCAATGATCACGTAGCTATCATGCACTGATCACTTATCTATCATGCACTGGACACATGGCTTATCATACACTGATCACGTGACCGCACATGCACTGATTACGGGGCTGATCATGCACTAATCACGTAGCTATCATGCACGGATCACATGGCTATCATGCACTGATCCCATGGCGGATCATGCACTGATTACGTGGCTGCTCATGCACTGATCACATGGCTGATCATACACTGATCACATGACAGATCATGCACTGATCACGTGCCTGATCATGCACTGATTACGTGGCTGATCATGCACTGATCACGTAGCTCTCATGCACTCAACATATGACTGCACATTAACTGATCACGTGGATATCACACTGATCACGTCACTAGATCCTGCACTGATCACGTGACTGATCATGCACTGATCTGGTGGCTATCATGCATTGATCCCATAGTTGATCATACACTGATCACGTGACTGATCATGAACTGATCACATGGCAATCATGCACTGATGACGTGTCTTATCATACACTGATCACGTCACTAATCATGCACTGATCATGTGGCTGATCATGCACTAATCACGTTGCTGATCATGCACTGGTCAGGTGGCTATCATGCACTGATCACGTGACTGATCATGCACTAACCATGTTGCGGATCATACACTGATTACGTGACTGATCATGCACTAACCATGTTGCGGATCATACACTGATCACGTGACTGATCATGCACTGATCACATGGCTGACCATACACTGTTCATGTGCCTGATCATGCACTGATCAAGGTGCTGATCATTCACTGATCACGTGGCTGATCATACACTGATCACGTGACTGATCATGCACTGATCACGTGCCTGATCATACACTGTTCATGTGCCTGATCATGCACTAACCATGTTGCGGATCATGCACTGATCACGTGGCTGATCATGCACTCTTCTCCAGGATGATAACACACTGATCACATGGCTGATCAGGAACTGATCACGTGACTGAGCATACAGTGATCACGTGTCTGAATATTGCTGATCATGTTATTGATCATGCACTAATCACGTTGCTGATCATGCACTGGTCAGGTGGCTATCATGCACTGAATACGCGGCAGATCATGCACTGATCACATGGCAGTCATGCACTGATCACGTGTCTTATCATACACTGATCAGGTAACTGATCATGCACTAATCACATGGCTGATCATGAACTGATCACGTGACTTAGCATGCTGTGATCTCGTGTCTGAATGGTGCTGATCATGTGACTAATCAAGAACTGATCACCTTGCTATCATGCACTGATGATGTGCCTCAGGAGGCAATAACCAAAGAGCTGAGCAGGCACGAATCACGCAATCAGCAGGCAATAATCATGGACCTCAGCTGTGATGAATCATGCTGCTCAGCTGGCAATCATCAAGCAGCTGAAAAGGCAGGAAACAGACGGCTCAGCTGGCCATTGTCAAGCAGATGAGCAGGCAGGAATCATGCAGCTCTGCTGGCAATTGTCAAGCAGCTGAGCAGACAGGATAAATGGAGCTCAGTAGGCTATGATCACGTGACTGAGCACGCACTGATCACGTGACTGATAATGCACTAATCACGTGGCTATAATGCACTGATCACATGACTGAGCATGCACTGATCATGTGGATGATCATACACTGATCACGTTACTGATCACGCACTGATCACGTGACTGATCATGCACTGATCACGTGGCTATCATGCACTCCTCATGTGACTGAGCATGCACTGATCACGTATCTATCATGCATTGATCACTTGGCTATCATTCACTGAACACGTGGCTGATCATACACTGATCACATGACTGCACATGCACTGATCACGTAGCTGATCATACAGTGATCACGTGGCTGATCATGCATTGATTACGTGGCTATCATGCACTGATCACGTGGCTGAACATACACTGATCGGGTGGCTGATCATGCACTGATAAGCTGGCTATCAATCACTGATCACGTAGCTGATCATACAGTGATCACGTGGCTGATCATGCACTGATTATATGGCTATCATGCACTGATCACGTGGCTGATCATACACTGATCACGTGACTGCACATGCACTGATCACGTAGCTGATCATACAGTGATCACGTGACAGATCATGCACTGATCACGTGGCTATCATGCACTGATCACGTGCCTATTATGCACTGAACACATGTCTGATCAGACACTGATCACGTGACTGCCCATGCACTAATCACGTGACTGCACATGCACTGATCACTTAATTGTAGTCAATGATCACGTGGCTATCATGCACTGATCACGTGCCTGATCATGAAGTGCTCATGTAACTGAGCAGGCACTGATCAAGTAGGTATCATTCATTGATCACTTGTCTATCATGCACTTAAAACATGGCTGATCATACACTGATCACGTGACCGCACATGCACTGATCACGTGGCTGATCATACAGTGATCACGTGGCTGATCATGCACTGATCACGTGGCTATCATGCACTGATCACGTGGCTATCATGCACTGATCCCATGGCTGATCATGCACTGATTACGTGGCTGATCTTGCACTGATCAGGTGGTGATCATGCACTGATCACATGGCTGATCATACACTGATCACGTGGCTGATCATGCACTAATCACGTTGTGGATCATGCACTGATCACGTGGCTCATCATACACTGATCACATGACATATCATGCACTGATCACGTGCCTGATCATGCACTGATTTCGTGGTTGATTATGCAATGATCACGTAGCAATCATGCACTGAACATATGACTGCACATTAACTGATCACGTGGATATCATACACTGATCAGGAGATAGATCATGCACTGATCACGTGACTGATCATGCACTGATCTGGTGGCTATCATGCATGGATCCCGTGGTTGATCATACACTGATCACGTGACTGCACATGCACTGATCACGTAGCTGATCATACAGTGATCATGTGGCTGATCATGCACTGATTACGTGGCTATCATGCACTGATCACGTGGCTGAACATACACTGATCACGTGGCTGATCATGCACTGATAAGCTGGCTATCAATCACTGATCACGTAGCTGATCATACAGTGATCACGTGGCTGATCATGCACTGATTATATGGCTATCATGCACTGATCACGTGGCTGATCATACACTGATCACGTGACTGCACATGCACTGATCACGTAGCTGATCATACAGTGATCACGTGACAGATCATGCACTGATCACGTGGCTATCATGCACTGATCACGTGTCTATTATGCACTGAACACGTGTCTGATCAGACACTGATCACGTGACTGCCCATGCACTAATCACGTGACTGCACATGCACTGATCACTTAATTGTAGTCAATGATCACGTGGCTATCATGCACTGATCACGTGCCTGATCATGAAGTGCTCATGTAACTGAGCAGGCACTGATCAAGTAGGTATCATTCATTGATCACTTGTCTATCATGCACTTAAAACATGGCTGATCATACACTGATCACGTGACCGCACATGCACTGATCACGTGGCTGATCATACAGTGATCACGTGGCTGATCATGCACTGATTACGTGGCTGATCATGCACTGATCACGTGGCTATCATGCACTGATCACATAGCTATCATGCACTGATCCCATGGCTGATCATGCACTGATTACGTGGCTGATCTTGCACTGATCAGGTGGTGATCATGCACTGATCACATGGCTGATCATACACTGATCACGTGGCTGATCATGCACTAATCACGTTGTGGATCATGCACTGATCACGTGGCTCATCATACACTGATCACATGACATATCATGCACTGATCACGTGCCTGATCATGCACTGATTACGTGGTTGATTATGCAATGATCACGTAGCAATCATGCACTGAACATATGACTGCACATTAACTGATCACGTGGATATCATACACTGATCAGGAGATAGATCATGCACTGATCACGTGACTGATCATGCACTGATCTGGTGGCTATCATGCATGGATCCCGTGGTTGATCATACACTGATCACGTGACTGATCATGCACTGATCACGTGGCTATCATGCACTGATCACGTGGCTGAACATACATTGAATACGTGACTGATCATGCACTGATCACCTGGCTATCACGCACTGATCACGTAGCTGATCATGTGATTGATCATTCACTGAAGACTTGACTGCTCATGCACTGATCACGTGGCTATCTTGCACTCATCATGTAACTGCGCATGCACTGATCTCGAGGATGATCATACACGGATCACGTGGCTGATCAGGAACTGATGTGGTGGCTATCATGCATTGATCCCATGGTTGATCATACACTTAACATGTGACTGATCATGCACTGATCACATGGCAATCATGCACTGATCCCGTGTCTTATCATACACTGACCACGTCACTGATCATGCACTGATCATGTGGCTGATCATGCACTAATCACGTTGCTGATCATGCACTGGTCAGGTGGCTATCATGCACTGGTTACTCGGCTGATCATGCACTGATCACGGGATTGATCATGCACTGAAGACGTGACTGATCATGCACTGATCACCTGGCTATCATGCACTGATCACGTAGCTGATCATACACTGATCACGTCACTGTTCATGCACTGATCACGTGGCTAATCATGCACTGATCACGAAGCTGATCATACACTGATCACGTGACTGCATGCACTGATGATTTGGATGATCATGCACTGATCAAGGGGCTGATCATGTACTGATCACGTGGCTGATCATACACTGACCACGTGACTGATCATGCACTGATCACCTGCCTGATCATGCACTGATCATGCAGCTGACCATGCACTGATCACGAAGCTGATCATACACTGATCACGTGACTGATCATGCACTGATTAATCATGTACTGGTCACCTGGCTACATGCACTGATCACGTGGCTGATCATACACTGATCACGTGACTGCACATGCACTGATGACGTGGCTGATCATATGGTGATCACGTGGCTGATCATGCACTGATCATGGGGCTGATCATGCACTAATCACGTTGCTGATCATGCACTGGTCAGGTGGCTATCATGCACTGAATACGTGGCAGATCATGCACTGATCACATGGCAATCATGCACTGATCACGTGTCTTATCATACACTGATCAGGTAACTGATCATGCACTGTTCACGTGGCTGATCATGCACTGATCATTTGCATGATCATGCACTGAACAAGGGGCTGAACATGCATTGATCACGTGGCTGATCATACACTGATCACGTGGCTGATCATGCACTGATCACGAAGCTGACCATGCACTGATCTCGAAGCTGATCAGGCACTGATCACGTGGCTGATCATACACTCATCACGTGGCTGATCATGCACTGATCACGAAGCTGACCATGCACTGATCTCGAAGCTGATCATGCACTGATTACGCGGCTGATCATGCACTGATCACATGGCAATCATGCACTGATCACGTGTCTTATCATACAATGATCACGTCACTCATCATGCACTGATCACGTGGCTGATCATGCACTGATCACGAAGCTGATCATACACTGATCACGTGACTGCATGCACTGATCATTTGGATGATCATGCACTGATCAAGGGGCTGATCATTCACTGATCACGTGGCTGATCATACACTGATCACGTTTCTGATCATCCCCTGATCACGTGCCTGATCATGCACTGTTCACGAGGCTGACCATGCACTGATCTCGAAGCTGATCATACACTGATCACGTGACTGATCATCCCCTGATCACGTGCCTGATCATGCACTGTTCACGAGGCTGACCATGCACTGATCTCGAAGCTGATCATGCACTGATCACGTGGCTGATCATACACTCATCACGTGGCTGATCATACACTGATTACGTGCCTGATAATGCACTCATCACCTAGGTATCATGCACTGATCACATGGCTATCATGCACTGATCGCATGACTGATCATGCACTGATCAAGTGGCTGATCATGCACTGATCAGGTGACTGCACATGCACTGATCACGTGACAGATCATGCACTGATCACGTGGCTGATCATACACTGATCACGTGGCTGATCATACACTGATTACGTGCCTGATAATGCACTCATCACCTAGGTATCATGCACTGATCACGTGGCTATCATGCACTGATCACGTGGCTATCATGCACTGAACACATGGCTGATCATACACTGATCACGTGACCGCACATGCACTGATCACGTGGCTGATCATACAGTGATCGCGTGATTGATCATGCACTGAAGACGTGACTGATCATGCACTGCTCACGTGGCTATCTTGCACTGATCATGTGACTGCGCATGCACTGATCTCGAGGATGATCATACACGGATCACGTGGCTGATCAGGAACTGATGTGGTGGCTATCATGCATTGATCCCGTGGTTGATCATACACTTATCACGTGACTGATCATGCACTGATCACATGGCAATCATGCACTGATCACGTGTCTTATCATACACTGATCATGTCACTGATCATGCACTGATCATGTGGATGATCATGCACTAATCACGTTGCTGATCATGCACTGGTCAGGTGGCTATCATGCACTGATTACGCGGCTGATCATGCACTGATCACATGATTGATCATGCACTGAAGACGTGACTCATCATGCACTGATCACCTGGCTATCATGCACTGATCACATAGCTGATCATGCACTGATCCCGTGATTGATCATGCAGTGATCACGTGGCTGATCATGCACTGCTCCTGTGACTGATCATGCACTGATCACCTAGCTATCATGCATTGACCCCTTGGCTATCATGCACTCATCACGTGGATGATCATACACTGATCACGTGACTGCACATGCACTGATGACGTGGCTGATCATATGGTATTTAACTTGGCTGATTGTGCACTGATCATGCGGCTGATCATGCACTAATCACGTTGCTGATCATGCACTGGTCAGGTGGCTATCATGCACTGATTACTTGGCTGATCATGCACTGATCACATGGCAATCATGCACTGATCACGTGTCTTATCATACAAAGATATCGTCACTGATCATGCACTGATCACGTGGCTGATCATGCACTGATGACGTGGCTATCATGCACTGCTCCTGTGACTGAGCATGCACTGATCACGAATCTATCATGCATTGATCACTTGGCTATCTTCCATTGATCACGTGGCTGATCGTACACTGATCACGTGAATGATCATGCACTGATCATGTGGCTCTTTAGGCACAGTTAACCTGGCTGTTCATGCATGGATTACGTGACTGAACATGCACTGATCATGTTGCTATAAAGTACTGATCACGTGACTGCACATGCACTGATCACGTGGATGATCATACACTGATCACGTGACAGAGCATGCACTGATCATGTAAATGATCATGCACTTATACTGTGCCTATCATGCTCTGATCACGTGGCTGATCATGCACTGATCACATGGCAATCATGCACTGATCACGTGTGTTATCATACACTGATCACGTTACTGATCATGCACTGATCATGTGGCTGATCATGCACTAATTACGTTGCTGATCATGCACTGGTCAGGTGGCTATCATGCACTGATTACGTGGCTGATCATGCACTGATCACGGGATTGATCATGCACTGAAGACGTGACTGATGATGCACTGATCACCTGGCTATCATGCACTGATCACGTAGCTGATCATACAGTGATCACGTGGCTGATCATGCACTGATTACCTGGCTATCATGCACTGATCACCTGGCTGAACATACATTGATCACGTGGCTGATCATGCACTGATAGGCTGGCTATCATACATTGATCACATGGCTGATCATACACTGATCACGTGGCTGATCATGCACTGATAAGCTGGCTAGCATACACTGATCACCTGACTCATCATGCACTCTTCACGTGCCTGATCATGCGCAGATCACGTGGCTGATCATGCCCTGATGGCGAACCTATTAATACACTGATCACGTGACTTTACATGCACTGATAACATGGCTGATCATGCACTGATCACGTGGTGATCATGCACTGATCACGTGGCTGATCATACACTGATCACGTGACTGATCATGCACTCTTCATGTGCCTGATCACGCACTGATCACGTGGCTGATCATGCACTGATCACGAAGCTGATCATACACTGATCAAGTGACGGTGCACGCACTGATCACGTGGCTGATCATACACTGATCAGGTGACTGCGCATGCACTGATCACGTGACTGATCATACACTGATCACGTGGCTGATCATGCACTGATCACGTGGTTGATCATACACTGATCACGTGGCTGATCATGCACTGATCACGTGGTTGATCATACACTGATCACGTTGCTGATTATGCACTAATCACGTTTCGGACCTTTCACTGATCACGAAGCTGATTATACGCTGATCACGTGACTGTGCATGCACTATCACGTGGCTGATCATGCACTGATCATGTGGCAGATCATGCACTGATCACGTGGTTAATCATACACTGATCACGTGGCTGATTATGCACTAATCACGTTGCGGATCATGCACTGATCACGTGGCTGATCATGCACTGATCACGTGTCTGATCGTACACTGATCACGTGGCTGATTATGCACTAATCACGTTGCTTATCATGCACTGATCAGGTTGCTATTATGCACTGATCACGTGGCTGATCATACACTGATCACCTGACTGCGCGTGTACTGATCATGTGACTGATCATGCACTGATCACGTGGCTATCATTCACTGATAACGTGTCTATCATGCACTGAATACATGGCTGATCATACACTGTCACGTGAGTGCGCATGCACTAATAACGTGACTACACATGCACTGATCACGTAATTGTAGGAAATGATCATGTGGCTATCATGCACTGATCACGTGGCTGATCATGGCCTGCTCATGTGACTGAGCATGCAATGATCACGTAGCTATCATGCACTGATCACTTATCTATCATGCACTGGACACATGGCTTATCATACACTGATCACGTGACCGCACATGCACTGATTACGGGGCTGATCATGCACTAATCACGTAGCTATCATGCACGGATCACATGGCTATCATGCACTGATCCCATGGCGGATCATGCACTGATTACGTGGCTGCTCATGCACTGATCACATGGCTGATCATACACTGATCACATGACAGATCATGCACTGATCACGTGCCTGATCATGCACTGATTACGTGGCTGATCATGCACTGATCACGTAGCTCTCATGCACTCAACATATGACTGCACATTAACTGATCACGTGGATATCACACTGATCACGTCACTAGATCCTGCACTGATCACGTGACTGATCATGCACTGATCTGGTGGCTATCATGCATTGATCCCATAGTTGATCATACACTGATCACGTGACTGATCATGAACTGATCACATGGCAATCATGCACTGATGATGTGTCTTATCATACACTGATCACGTCACTAATCATGCACTGATCATGTGGCTGATCATGCACTAATCACGTTGCTGATCATGCACTGGTCAGGTGGCTATCATGCACTGAATACGTGGCAGATCATGCACTGATCACATGGCAGTCATGCACTGATCACGTGTCTTATCATACACTGATCAGGTAACTGATCATGCACTAATCACATGGCTGATCATGAACTGATCACGTGACTTAGCATGCTGTGATCTCGTGTCTGAATGGTGCTGATCATGTGACTAATCAAGAACTGATCACCTTGCTATCATGCACTGATGATGTGCCTCAGGAGGCAATAACCAAAGAGCTGAGCAGGCACGAATCACGCAATCAGCAGGCAATAATCATGGACCTCAGCTGTGATGAATCATGCTGCTCAGCTGGCAATCATCAAGCAGCTGAAAAGGCAGGAAACAGACGGCTCAGCTGGCCATTGTCAAGCAGATGAGCAGGCAGGAATCATGCAGCTCTGCTGGCAATTGTCAAGCAGCTGAGCAGACAGGATAAATGGAGCTCAGTAGGCTATGATCACGTGACTGAGCACGCACTGATCACGTGACTGATAATGCACTAATCACGTGGCTATAATGCACTGATCACATGACTGAGCATGCACTGATCATGTGGATGATCATACACTGATCACGTTACTGATCACGCACTGATCACGTGACTGATCATGCACTGATCACGTGGCTATCATGCACTCCTCATGTGACTGAGCATGCACTGATCACGTATCTATCATGCATTGATCACTTGGCTATCATTCACTGAACACGTGGCTGATCATACACTGATCACATGACTGCACATGCACTGATCACGTAGCTGATCATACAGTGATCATGTGGCTGATCATGCATTGATTACGTGGCTATCATGCACTGATCACGTGGCTGAACATACACTGATCGGGTGGCTGATCATGCACTGATAAGCTGGCTATCAATCACTGATCACGTAGCTGATCATACAGTGATCACGTGGCTGATCATGCACTGATTATATGGCTATCATGCACTGATCACGTGGCTGATCATACACTGATCACGTGACTGCACATGCACTGATCACGTAGCTGATCATACAGTGATCACGTGACAGATCATGCACTGATCACGTGGCTATCATGCACTGATCACGTGGCCTATTATGCACTGAACACATGTCTGATCAGACACTGATCACGTGACTGCCCATGCACTAATCACGTGACTGCACATGCACTGATCACTTAATTGTAGTCAATGATCACGTGGCTATCATGCACTGATCACGTGCCTGATCATGAAGTGCTCATGTAACTGAGCAGGCCACTGATCAAGTAGGTATCATTCATTGATCACTTGTCTATCATGCACTTAAAACATGGCTGATCATACACTGATTCACGTGACCGCACATGCACTGATCACGTGGCTGATCATACAGTGATCACGTGGCTGATCATGCACTGATTACGTGGCTGATCATGCACTGATCACGTGGCTATCATGCACTGATCAATAGCTATCATGCACTGATCCCATGGCTGATCATGCACTGATTACGTGGCTGATCTTGCACTGATCAGGTGGTGATCATGCACTGATCACATGGCTGATCATACACTGATCACGTGGGCTGATCATGCACTAATCACGTTGTGGATTCATGCACTGATCACGTGGCTCATCATACACTGATCACATGACATATCATGCACTGATCACGTGCCTGATCATGCACTGATTACGTGGTTGATTATGCAATGATCACGTAGCAATCATGCACTGAACATATGACTGCACATTAACTGATCACGTGGATATCATACACTGATCAGGAGATAGATCATGCACTGATCACGTGACTGATCATGCACCTGATCTGGTGGCTATCATGCATGGATCCCGTGGTTGATCATACACTGATCACGTGACTGATCATGCACTGATCACGTGGCTATCATGCACTGATCACGTGGCTGAACATACATGAATACGTGACTGATCATGCACTGATCACCTGGCTATCACGCACTGATCACGTAGCTGATCATGTGATTGATTCATTCACTGAAGACTTGACTGCTCATGCACTGATCACGTGGCTATCTTGCACTCATCAGTAACTGCGCATGCACTGATCTCGAGGATGATCATACACGGATCACGTGGCTGGATCAGAACTGATGTGGTGGCTATCATGCATTGATCCCATGGTTGATCATACACTTAACATTGACTGATCATGCACTGATCACATGGCAATCATGCACTGATCCGTGTCTTATCATACACTGACACGTCACTGATCATGCACTGATCATGTGGCTGATCATGCACTAATCACGTTGCCTGATCATGCACTGGTCGGTGGCTATCATGCACTGGTTACTCGGGGCCTCGATCATGCACTGAGGTCACGGGATTGATCATGCACTGAGAGACGTGACATGATCATGCACTGATCACCTGGCTTATCATGCACTGATCACGTAGCTGATCATACACTGATCACCGTCACTTGTTCATGCACTGATCACGTGCGCTAATTCCATGCACGCTGAGTCACGAAGCTGATCAGTACTACTGGATCACAGTGACTGCAATGCAACTGATGATTTTGGGATTGATCATGGCACTGATCAAGGGGCTGATCATGTATCTGATCACGTGGCGTGATCATACAATGACCACGTGACTGATCATGCACTGATCACCTGCCTGATCATGCACTGATCATGCAGCTGAACCAGGCACTATCATGGAAGCTGAGTCGATACACTGATCACGTGACTGGATCATACACTGATTAGATCATTGTACTGGTCAACCTGGCTACATGGCACATGATCACGGGCTGATCATACACTGGTATCACGTGACTGCACATGCACTGATGACGTGGCGTGATCATATGGATGATCACGTGGCTGATCATGCACTGATCATGGGGCTGATCATGCACTAATCACGTTGCTGATCATGCACTGGTCAGGGGCATATCATGCACTGAATACGTGGCAGATATGCACTGATCAATGGCAATCATGCACTGATCACGTGTCTTATCATACACTGAATCAGAGTAACTGATCATGCACTGTCTCAGTGGCTGATCATGCACTGATCATTTGGCATGATCATACTGAACAAGGGCTGAACAATGCATTGATCACGTGGCTTGATCATACACTGATCACGTGGCTGATCATGCACTGATCACGAAGCTGACCATGCACTGATCTCGAAGCTGATCAGGCACTGATCACGTGGCTGATCATACACTCATCACGTGGCTGATCATGCACTGATCACGAAGCTGAAATGCCACTGATCTCGAAGCTGATCATGCACTGATTACGCGGCTGATCATGCACTGATCACATGGCAATCATGCACTGATCACGTGTCTTATCATACAATGATCACGTCACTCATCATGCACTGATCACGTGGGCTGATCATGCACTGATCACGAAGCTGATCATACACTGATCACGTGACTGCATGCACTGATCATCTTGGATGATCAATGCATGATCAAGGGGCTGATCATCACTGATCACGTGGCTGATCATACACTGATCAAGTTTCTGATCATCCCTGATCACGTGCCTGATCATGCACTGTTCCAGAGGCTGACCATGCACTGACTCGAAGCTGATCATACACTGATCACGTGACTGATCATCCCTGATCACGTGCCTGATCATGCACTGTTCACGAGGCTGACCATGCACTGATCTCGAAGCTGATCATGCACTGATCACGTGGCTGATCATACACTCATCACGTGCTGATCATACACTGATTACGTGCCTGATAATGCACTCATCACCTAGGTATATGCACTGATCACAGTGGTATCATGCACTGATCGCATGACTGATCATGCACTGATCAAGTGGCTGATCATGCACTGATCAGGTGACTGCACATGCACTGATCACGTGACAGATATGCACTGATCACGTGGCTGATCATACATGATCACGTGGCTGATCATACACTGATTACAGTGCCTGATAATGCACTCATCACCTAGGTATCATGCACTGATCACGTGGCTATCATGCACTGATCACTGGCTATCATGCACTGAACACATGGCTGATCTACACTGATCACGTGACCGCACATGCACTGATCACGTGGCTGATCATACAGTGATCGCGTGATTGATCATGCACTGAAGACGTGACTGATCATGCACTGCTCACGTGGCTATCTTGCACTGATCATGTGACTGCGCATGCACTGATCTCGAGGAATGATCATACACGGATCACGTGGCTGATCAGGAACTGATGTGGTGGCTATCATGCATTGATCCCGTGGTTGATCATACACTTATCAACGTGACTGATCATGCACTGATCACATGGCAATCATGGCACTGATCAGTGTCTTATCATACACTGATCATGTCAACTGATCATGCACTGATCAGTGGATGATCATGCACTAATCCACGTTGCTGATCATGGCACTGGTCAGGTGCTATCATGCCCTGATTACGCGGCACATGATCAATGCACTGATCACATGATTGATCATGCACTGAAGACGTGACTCATCATGCACTGATGCACCTGCTATCATGCTGATCACATATGATCATGCACTGATCCCGTGATTGATCATGCAGTGATCACGTGGCTGATCATGCACTGCTCCTGTGACTGATCATGCACTGATCACCTAGCTATCATGCATTGACCCTTGGCTATCATGCACTCTCATCACGTGGATGATCATACACTGATCACGTGACTGCACATGCACTGATGACGTGGCTGATCATATGGTATTTAACTTGGCTGATTGTGCACTGATCATGCGGCTGATTATGCACTAATCACGTTGCTTATCATGCACTGATCAGGTTGCTATTATGCACTGATCACGTGGCTGATCATACACTGATCACCTGACTGCGCGTGTACTGATCATGTGACTGATCATGCACTGATCACGTGGCTATCATTCACTGATAACGTGTCTATCATGCACTGAATAATGGCTGATCATACCACTGTCACGTGAGTGCGCAGCATAATAACGTGACTACACATGCACTGATACGTAATTGTAGGAAATGATCCATGTGGCTATCATGCACTGATCACGTGGCTGATCATGGCCTGCTCATGTGACTGAGCATGCAATGATTCACGTAGCTATCATGCACTGATCACTTATCTATCATGCACTGGACACATGGCTTATCATACACTGATCACGTGACCGCCATGCACTGATTACGGGGCTGATCATGCACTAATCACGTAGCTTATCATGCACGGATCACATGGCTATCATGCACTGATCCCATGGCGGATCATGCCTGATTACGTGGCTGCTCATCACTGATCACATGGCTGATCATACACTGATCACATGACAGATCATGCACTGATCACGTGCCTGATCATGCACTGATCACGTGGCTGATCATGCACTGATCACGTAGCTCTCATGCACTCAACATAGACTGCACATGAATGATCACGTGGAATCAACACCTGTATCACGTCACACTAGATCCTGCACTTGATCACGTGACTGATCATGCCATCTCGATCTGGTGGCTATTCTATGATTGATCCGCATAGTTGATCTATATCCTGAATCACGTGACTGATCATGAAACTGATCACATGGTCAATCATTAGCACTGTATTGATGTGTTTATCATACACTGATCACGTCAAACTAATCATGCCTTGATCATGTGGCTGATCATGGTTCACTATATTCAGTTCTTGATCATGCATATTTGGTCCAGGTGGCATATGCCACTGATTCACGTGACTGATCATCACTATACCATGTGCGGATCATACACCGGTTTACGAATTATTGATCATGCACTTAACTATATTTGCGGATTAATACACTGATCACGTACTGATACATTGCACTGATCACTGCTGACCAACACTGTTCGATGTGCCTGATCATTGTCACTGATCAGGGTGGCTGATCATTCATTGATACGTGCTGATCATACACTGATCACGTGAACTGATCATGCACTGATCCGCCTGATTCATGACACTGTTTTCATAGTCCTGATCATGCACTAATCCTATAGTTGGATCATGCACTTGTACACCTTGGAAGTGATCATGCACTCATCTCCAGGATGAATACACACTGATCTCTAGACTTTTCTCTCTGCGTGTTTAAATTAAAAGGTGTATTTTCTATTCATTTTGTGTGTTTTTTACACTTTTTTTGTTTTTTTGCTAGTCTCTTTTTTTTTTTATGTTGTTGTAACTTTTGTTCTTTTTTTTGCTTTTGTGTTTTTCCAAAGTTTTTGTTTCTAGCATTTTATTGCTTTTTGTGTAGAGAGTGTGTGGTTAGGTATTGTTGGACTTTCTTACTTTTTTTTTTTTTTTTTTTTTTTTTTTTTTTTTTTTTTTTTATATTTTTTTTTTTTTTTTTTTTTTTTTTTTTTTTTTTTTTTTTTTTTTTTTTTTTTTTTTTTTTTTTTTTTTTTTTTTTTTTTTTTTTTTTTTTTTTTTTTTTTTTTTTTTTTTTTTTTTTTTTTTTTTTTTTTTTTTTTTTTTTTTTTTTTTTTTTTTTTTTTTTTTTTTTTTTTTTTTTTTTTTTTTTTTTTTTTTTTTTTTTTTTTTTTTTTTTTTTTTTTTTTTTTTTTTTTTTTTTTTTTTTTTTTTTTTTTTTTTTTTTTTTTTTTTTTTTTTTTTTTTTTTTTTTTTTTTTTTTTATTTTTTTTTTTTTTTTTTTTTTTTTTTTTTTTTTTTTTTTTTTTTTTTTTTTTTTTTTTTTTTTTTTTTTTTTTTTTTTTTTTTTTTTTTTTTTTTTTTTTTTTTTTTTTTTTTTTTTTTTTTTTTTTTTTTTTTTTTTTTTTTTTTTTTTTTTTTTTTTTTTTTTTTTTTTTTTTTTTTTTTTTTTTTTTTTTTTTTTTTTTTTTTTTTTTTTTTTTTTTTTTTTTTTTTTTTTTTTTTTTTTTTTTTTTTTTTTTTTTTTTTTTTTTTTTTTTTTTTTTTTTTTTTTTTTTTTTTTTTTTTTTTTTTTTTTTTTTTTTTTTTTTTTTTTTTTTTTTTTTTTTTTTTTTTTTTTTTTTTTTTTTTTTTTTTTTTTTTTTTTTTTTTTTTTTTTTTTTTTTTTTTTTTTTTTTTTTTTTTTTTTTTTTTTTTTTTTTTTTTTTTTTTTTTTTTTTTTTTTTTTTTTTTTTTTTTTTTTTTTTTTTTTTTTTTTTTTTTTTTTTTTTTTTTTTTTTTTTTTTTTTTTTTTTTTTTTTTTTTTTTTTTTTTTTTTTTTTTTTTTTTTTTTTTTTTTTTTTTTTTTTTTTTTTTTTTTTTTTTTTTTTTTTTTTTTTTTTTTTTTTTTTTTTTTTTTTTTTTTTTTTTTTTTTTTTTTTTTTTTTTTTTTTTTTTTTTTTTTTTTTTTTTTTTTTTTTTTTTTTTTTTTTTTTTTTTTTTTTTTTTTTTTTTTTTTTTTTTTTTTTTTTTTTTTTTTTTTTTTTTTTTTTTTTTTTTTTTTTTTTTTTTTTTTTTTTTTTTTGTCTTTTTCCCAGTGTTTTTCTCTGGCCCCCCCCTGACCCTTTCACTCCAACAAACAAACTTTTATATTTAGGTGTTTTCTTCTCTTCATTATTTTCTAATTACCTTCATCTTTTTTTTTGGTGTGTTTATTTCTTCCTTTTTCTACTTTTAATTTCTTTTTTTCCACTTAACTTCTCCCACTTTTTACAAATTCTTTTTTTTGAAGTGGGAAAAAAATGGGGGGAAAAATGAAGGGAAAAAAAAATGGAAGGATGAAAGCAAGAATGATAGTGATGAAAAAAATTTTTTGGGACGATACCCACTTTAATTAGATAATAGTCTGTTTTTACAACAAATTGTTTCCCTTGTATTCTGTGAAGCTGTTTCTTGTCTCTTTGTTTTCCCCACCCTACACGTAATTGATCAACTGCGTTACAGAAGCCCAGTCATGGTAAACTAAATTTACGGAAACCTGATTAAGTCAAAATGGTATTGGTTTCTACACTTTGGTATATCAGAAGATAAACCTTCCAAATTGCCCAGTGTTTCCTTACTAGTACCATTGCTATCTTCGATAGAACATTTCGGCCGAGTTCAGCAAGCAGAATGTCGGGCTTCCTCGGCGATAAATACTTGTGCATATTACTAGAAGATGTATGTTGTTACTTGGTTTCCACCCTAACTATTGGGAAGATAAAACAAGGCTCAAGTCATGAAACTATCTAACTGAAGTAAATGTATTTATTACTTTGTAATCAGAGAGAAGTCCTTCAAGAATTCCAGTGTTTCTTTTATGTTTATGTCCAGGTTTTGTTTCAGGAAACGTTAGGTTGTATGAAAATTTTATATAGGTGTACTTAAAACGATTGCATCTTTTTCTTTTGTAGGTTCCTTTGATTCATGTCCTGATTAATTGCTATTTGTTAAAAACAGAGGAAATGAAAAGGTCCATTAAAAAGATCTCCATTACAAAATAAGCAGAACCTTTGAATATGAAGTCGATTTACACTTCTGTGTGAGCTGATTATGAGTTGGTCAAGGATGGTAAAGAGCCTAGTAATCTGTCTCCAAGCGTGAAATGTAATCTGCTTCCCAGGACTTTACCAGAGGCACACGTTCCCAGCAGGTGGCAAGGCTGTGAATACTTTCTAGTGTCACTCAGATGGTCCGGGTCCTGCAACGATCTCGCAGGTCCATGTCGGCGTGTATCACGATTCTGGAGCTGTTTAAAAGAGGGTCTTCTTGAAAAGAACATAACTCCTGCTTTGGGAAGTAGTCCAAGGTAGTCCATGGAAAGATAAAGAAACTAAACAGTGGCAGCAGGTATGTTATTTATTCTTAATCCAAGATGGATTTGGAAAATGTATTCTAAAAATTTGAATGCTAGTAAATGTCATAGAGCTACGGCGTGATACACAAGAGTCATTGAATTATTACTCCTCTTCAAGTGAGGAGCTTTTCTTATACTACGTAGAGTGTATGTGCATAAGCTTAGATGAAAATTCATTTTTCTTGATGTTTAGAAAGAGGCAAGAGAGCTTGATTCCATTTGGTGCATATTTTAATTTTGTTTGTAGCGAGTGTATTTCTAGGACGATTGAAGTCAGTTAGATTTGGCTGATCTGCTGATGATCAAGATGATTGCCCATTCTTTTCATGTCAGCTCTCTAGACAAAGGCAGGTACTTGGAAGCGCTCTCCTCTGTCTACATTCAATAATGCACATAAGAAAGAGACTCACAAGGGAGAGTCTTGCTTTGTCGATAAAACTAACATAGTTATTAAATGTTCACAAGCATTCAAGTGATTGTCTGCAGCATCATCTAGAAACTGTCCTTGTTGCATCACTATTTTATACGGTTTATCCCTCTGGGTCGGGACCCACCCTTGCATCTCAGACCTCGTTCGATGGAGGCAGC